>NW_028157844.1:32500-42500 GCF_964263955.1 Coregonus lavaretus | reverse complement strand
CCGAGAACACAGCAGGAAAGGGTGGCCACAGCACTCAAGGGAGTGATAGAAAAAGCTTATTCTACTTTCCCCAACGCACAAGTGGTTATCTCAACCCTGTTACCACGAAAATACTTCCACCCTGCTACCATACAGCGGGTAAACGCAAGTATTTCCCATGACTGTGCATCAAAACCAAATGTCTACCTGGCCCACCACTCCATCCTGGACGTGAACAGCCTTTATGACCAGGTCCACCTATACAAGGCAGCAGTGCCCACCTTCGCCCGGTCCCTAAAGGATATCGCCCTCAACCGCAGACCCAACACCTCACACAGGAGCAACAGATCAACAGACACCCCGCCCAGACCAGCGAGACACTCTCTCAGACCTGCGGTACCGCCCCCCCAGGACCTACACATAGAAGACCCCCGCAGAGAGGACCTACATCCAGACCACAGCACCATCAACCACATCTACACCCCCACCCCCACCAATTAACTCCCCCCCAAGTCAACCATGCCCACACCCCATTTAGGCCCCCTCAGATCAGACCTATGCCCCTCCTACCCACCCCAAGCCCCCCACTCCCACAAAGAGGGCCTCAACATGAAAGTCACACATACGCCCAGGCCGTGAGCAGGCAAACAGACCCAACACCCACTCTTACACTAGCCCAAGCCAATGGCATGTACCAGATGCTCAGCAGGCTCTGCTCACAATTACTGGCCTGAGGCCAAACCACACAACCAACAACATTAGACAGTTTATGGAACACAAAGCCTTCACTATTTCATCCTGGAATATCCAAGGCCTGAGGTCATCTGCCTTTGGCCTAAAGAGCAGGAATCTGGACTTCACCAAAGAAATCGGAAATACAGACATTGTCATCCTACAAGAAACATGGTATAGAGGAGACGGACCCACTGGTTGCCCTCTAGGTTACAGAGAGCTGGTAGTCCCATTCACCAAACTACCAGGTGTGAAACAGGGAAGGGACTCAGGGTGTATGCTAATTTGGTATAGGGCACTCTATTAAATTAATCAAAACAGGAACATTTTACATTTGGTTAGAAATTCAAAAGGAAATTATCTCAACAAAGAAAAATGTCCTCCTGTGTGCTACCTATATCCCCCCACTAGAATCCCCATACTTTAATGAAGACAGCTTCTCCATCCTGGAGGGGGAAATCAATCAATACTAGTCTGTGGTGACCTAAATGCCAGAACTGGACAAGAACCTGACACCCTCAGCACACAGGGGGACAAACACCTACCTGGAGGTGACAGCATTCCCTCTCCCATATGCCCCCCTAGGCACAACTACAACAACATAACCAACAAAAACGGGTCACGACTCCTGCAGCTCTGTCGCACACTGGGTATGTACATTGTCAATGGTAGGCTTCGAGGGGACTCCTATGGTAGGTACACCTATAGCTCATCTCTTGGCAGTAGTACTGTAGACTACTTTATCACTGACCTCAACCCAGAGTCTCTCAGAGCGTTCACAGTCACCCCACTGACACCCCTATCAGACCACAGCAAAATCACAGTCTACTTGAACAGAGCAATACTCAATCATGAGGCATCAAAGCCAAAGGAACTGAATAATATTAAGAAATGCTATAGATGGAAGGAAAGTAGTGTTGAAACCTACCAAAAAATAATTAGGCAACAACAAATTCAATCCATTCTAGACAACTTTCTGGACAAAACGTTCCACTGTAATAGTGAAGGTGTAAACTTGGCAGTAGAAAACCTAAACAGTATATTTGACCTCTCAGCTTCCCTATCAAATCTAAAAATCTCTAACAGAAAACCAAAGAAAAGTAACAACATTGATAAAGGGTTTGAAGAATGCAAAAACCTAAGAAAGAAATTGAGAAACCTATCCAACCAAAAACATAGATACCCAGAAAACCTGAGCCTACGCCTTCACTATGGTGAATCACTAAAACAATACAGAAATACACTACGGAAAAAGAAGGAACAGCATGTCAGAAATCAGCTCAATGTAATTGAAGAATCCATAGACTCTAACCACTTCTGGGAAAATTGGAAAACACTAAACAAACAACAACACGAAGAGCTATCTATCCAAAACGGAGATGTATGGGTAAACCACTTCTCCAATCTTTTTGGCCCTATAACAGAGAACAAACAGCAAACAAATATACATGATCAAATGCAAATCTTAGAATCAACTATTAAAGACTACCAGAACCCACTGGATTCTCCAATTACATTGAATGAACTACAGGACAAAATACAAACCCTCCAACCCAAAAAGGCCTGTGGTGTTGATGGTTTCCTCAATGAAATGGTAAAATATACAGACCACAAATTTCAATTAGCTATACTTAAACTCTTTAACATCATCCTTAGCTCTGGCATCTTCCCCAATATTTGGAACCAAGGACTGATCACCCCAATCCACAAAAGTGGAGACAAATCTGACCCCAATAACTACCATGGGATATGCGTCAACAGCAACCTTGGGAATTCCTCTGCATTATCATTAACAGCAGACTAGTTCATTTCCTCAGTGAAAACAATGTACTGAGCAAATGTCAAATTGGCTTTTTACCAAATTACCGTACGACAGACCACGTATTCACCCTGCACACCCTAATTGACAAACAAACAAACCAAAACAAAGGCAAAGTCTTCTCATGCTTTGTTGATTTCAAAAAAGCTTTTGACTCAATTTGGCATGAGGGTCTGCTATACAAATTGATGGAAAGTGGGGTTGGGGGAAAAACATACGACATTATAAAATCCATGTACACAAACAACAAGTGTGCGGTTAAAATTGGCAAAAAACACACACATTTCTTTCCACAGGACCGTGGGGTGAGACAGGGATGCAGTTTAAGCCCCACCCTCTTCAACATATACAGTGGGGAGAACAAGTATTTGATACACTGCCGATTTTGGAGGTTCTACTTACAAAGCATGTAGAGGTCTGTAATTTTTATCATAGGTACACTTCAACTGTGAGAGATGGAATCTAAAACAAAAATCCAGAAAATCACATTGTATGATTTTTAAGTAATTAATTTGCATTTTATTGCATGACATAAGTATTTGATCACCTACCAACCAGTAAGAATTCCGGCTCTCACAGACCTATTAGTTTTTCTTTAAGAAGCCCTCCTGTTCTCCACTCATTACCTGTATTAACTGCACCTGTTTGAACTCGTTACCTGTATAAAAGACACCTGTCCACACACTCAATCAAACAGACTCCAACCTCTCCACAATGGCCAAGACCAGAGAGCTGTGTAAGGACATCAGGGATAAAATTGTAGACCTGCACAAGGCTGGGATGGGCTACAGGACAATAGGCAAGCAGCTTGGTGAGAAGGCAACAACTGTTGGCGCAATTATTAGAAAATGGAAGAAGTTCAAGATGACGGTCAATCACCCTCGGTCTGGGGCTCCATGCAAGATCTCACCTCGTGGGGCATCAATGATCATGAGGAAGGTGAGGGATCAGCCCAGAACTACACGGCAGGACCTGGTCAATGACCTGAAGAGAGCTGGGACCACAGTCTCAAAGAAAACCATTAGTAACACACTACGCCGTCATGGATTAAAATCCTGCAGTGCACGCAAGGTCCCCCTGCTCAAGCCAGCGCATGTCCAGGCCCGTCTGAAGTTTGCCAATGACCATCTGGATGATCCAGAGGAGGAATGGGAGAAGGTCATGTGGTCTGATGAGACAAAAATAGAGCTTTTTGGTCTAAACTCCACTCGCCGTGTTTGGAGGAAGAAGAAGGATGAGTACAACCCCAAGAACACCATCCCAACAGTGAAGCATGGAGGTGGAAAAATCATTATTTGGAGTTGCTTTTCTGCAAAGGGGACAGGACGACTGCACCGTATTGAGGGGAGGATGGAAGGGGCCATGTATCGCGAGATCTTGGCCAACAACCTCCTTCCCTCAGTAAGAGCATTGAAGATGGGTCGTGGCTGGGTCTTCTAGCATGACAACGACCCGAAACACACAGCCAGGGCAACTAAGGAGTGGCTCCGTAAGAAGCATCTCAAGGTCCTAGAGTGGCCTAGCCAGTCTCCAGACCTGAACCCAATAGAAAATCTTTGGAGGGAGCTGAAAGTCCGTATTGCCCAGCGACAGCCCCAAAACCTGAAGGATCTGGAGAAGATCTGTATGGAGAAATGGGCCAAAATCCCTGCTGCAGTGTGTGCAAACCTGGTCAAGACCTACAGGAAACGTATGATCTCTGTAATTGCAAACAAAGGTTTCTGTACCAAATATTAAGTTCTGCTTTTCTGATGTATCAAATACTTATGTCATGCAATAAAAAGCAAATTAATTACTTAAAAATCATACAATGTGATTTTCTGGATTTTTGTGTACCTATGATAAAAATTACAGACCTCTACATGCTTTGTAAGTAGGAAAACCTGCAAAATCGGCAGTGTATCAAATACTTGTTCTCCCCACTGTACATCAACGAATTGGCGAGGGCACTACAACAGTCTGCAGCACCCGGCCTCACCCTACTAGAATCTGAAGTCAAATGCCTTCTGTTTGCTGATGATCTGGTGCTTCTGTCACCAACCAAGGAGGGCCTACAGCAGCACCTAGATCTTCTGCACAGATTCTGTCAGACCTGGGCCCTGACAGTAAATCTCAGTAAGACAAAAATAATGGTGTTCCAAAAAAGGTCCAGTTGCCAGGACCACAAATACAAATTCCATCTAGACACCGTTGCCCTAGAGCACACAAAAAACTATACATACCTCGGCCTAAACATCGGCGCCACAGGTAACTTCCACAAAGCTGTGAACGATCTGAGAGACAAGGCAAGAAGGGCCTTCTATGCCATCAAAAGGAACATAAAATTTGACATACCAATTAGGATCTGTCAAAAAAATACTTGAATCAGATATAGAACCCATTGCCCTTTATGGTTGTGAGGTCTGGGGTCCGCTCACCAACCAAGAATTCACAAAATGGGACAAACACCAAATTGAGACTCTGCATGCAGAATTCTGCAAAAACATCCTCCGTGTACAACGTAAAACACCAATAATGCATGCAGAGCAGAATTAGGCCAATACCCACTAATTATCAAAATCCAGAAAAGAGCCGTTAAATTCTATAACCACTTAAAAGGAAGCGATTCCCAAACCTTCCATAACAAAGCCATCACCTACAGAGAGATTAACTTGGAGAAGAGTCCTCTAAGTGAGCTGGTCCTGGGGCAAACACAAACAGACCCCACAGAGCCCCAGGACAACAACAACAACAAGAAGAACACAATTAGACCCAACCAAATCATGAGAAAACAAAAAGAGAATTACTTGACACATTGGAAAGAACAAACAAAAAAACAGAGCAAACTAGAATGCTATTTGGCCCTAAACAGAGAGTACACAGTGGCAGAATACCTGACCACTATGACTGACCCAAACTTAAGGAAAGTTTTGACTATGTACAGACTCAGTGAGCATAGCCTTGCTATTGAGAAAGGCCGCCGTAGGCAGACCTGACTCTCAAGAGAAGACAGGCTATGTGCACACTGCCCACAAAATGAGGTGGAAACTGAGCTGCACTTCCTAACCTCCTGTCAAATGTATGACCATATTAGAGACACATATTTCCCTCAGATTACAGCGATCCACAAAGAATTCGAATACAAACCCAATTTTGATCAACTCCCTTATCTACTGGGTGAAAAACCACAGTGTGCCATCACAGCTGCAAGATTTGTGACCTGTTGCCACAAGAAAAGGGCAACCAGTGAAGAACAAACACCATTGTAATTACAACCCATATTTATGTTTATTTATTTTCCCATTTGTACTTGAACTATTTGCACATTGTTACAACACTGTATATATACATAATATGACATTTGAAATGTCTTTATTCTTTTGAAACTTCTGAGTGTAATGTTTACTGTTAATATTTATTGTTTATTTCACTTTTGTTTACTATCTACTTCACTTGCTTTGGCAATGTTAACATACGTTTCCCATGCCAATAAAGCCCTTAAATTGAATTGAAATTGAATTGAATTGAGAGAGAGAGAGAGAGAGAGAGAGAGAGAGAGAGAGAGAGAGAGAGAGAGACAGAGAGAGAGAGAGAGAGAGAGAGAGCTCAAAGACATTGCTCCTGCATTTTTAACAAAAAATATAGATTTAGAGTTAGATAAAGTAGGATTTTTTGGCAGGGACATATACAGGATGCTACCCTCCACAACATAACCTTTATTCCAAACCAAAACTCCAAACCTACAACCTGATTTTGGACGGAATTACCTGGAAAGCTTTCTACTACCAAGGATTACTATTCTCAAACTATACAGCAAATGCTCTGGAAAACAAACAGAAACCTGAAAACACCATCCAACCTGGAACTGAGTGAGTAATGTTTAGTATGAAGCTATTTTTCACTTTCAAAAACCAAGAAGAAAAATTCATTACAATGATATATTTTATATTATAAGGACTGAATTCTAAGGCTACCAAGCTTAAGCTTGCTACAAAGAGATACAATTTCAATTAGCACTGACGTGTGAAGTGAGAGGTGTCAAAGCCCTTGAGCCCAACAATGGCAGGAGAGTCGTACAGTCTACCCCAACTAGAGGCCTTAGAAGAGGCCTTAGAAGCACCCCCCCACTGTTCAGAGGCCATTAAAATACAGTACCCTCTGAATGTAAAAAACGACAAGACACGAAAAGAGTACGAATTGAAACTTCTTTTGGGGAAGCACGAGACACTTTTTGCTGATTTGTATAAAAATGGGAACATAAGCAACCTTATCTTCCACACAGACCATCCCCTGGCATGGCACAGTGCTATACTAGCACACTACCCCTCTGTTAAGAGGGGGGGTGTTAGCGACGGGTGGAAACTCAGGATACTGGACAACGAGGACTCTGAGTCGTCTGATATTAATCTCTATAAATCTGGAACCGTTTTGGTTCAAGGCAACACCAAACAGTTCCAGCTGGACTTTCACCTAATCAAAGAAATAGCTCAGCAGGAGAAGCTGTCCCTTGAGAAAGATACCCCTACCCCGAGCGGGTCAGACCAGACCTCTTCATTAAATAACCCCACAGAGCAACCCCAAGCAGAAACTCAACTTCCCAGCACAGAGTACGACTCCCTCATTGAAATGAAGGATAAATTCACCCAGCTGGAGGTAAGGCAGGTGGAGCTGGAACAGCAGGTGAACACACTCCAGTCAGCACAGACCCAGACAACAGTCCAGCACAACAACACCCCCTTAACTAGACCTGGAGAGCTGCAGGTGGAGAGAGACATGTCTGCACTCTGGACTGTGGTGAGACAACATCAACAGGAGAAAGAGCAGGAGCAGGAGAAGAACAGAGCACTAGAGGAGAGGATCAGAGTGCTGGAGGAGAAGGTGAGAACGATGACGGGTGACATTGAACAACCCATTAGAGAACAGCCCACCTCAGATCCTGGCCAAAGTCTCGACACCGCAGCAGAACAGTACACCCTAGACCCTGACCATAGCCTCGACATCACACCCAGACAAACAAATGAAGAACCCCAAGCCCTGGGGACCCCAACCCCTCTGAGCAACCCCCCAGTCAGACACCCTGATAGCCCTCATGACGACCCCCCCACACCCACTGAGGACATACACAAGCCACAGATTGTACTCCTTATGGACTCAAACGGGAAATACATACAAGAAAATAAACTTTTTCCAAAACACACAGTGTCTAAACTCTGGTGTCCAAATACCCAGCGCGCCCTAGACCTTCTGTCTAAGGACCGACTAGGATCACCCAGCCACATAATAATACACACAGGCACAAACGACCTGAGAACACAGCAGGAAAGGGTGGCCACATCACTCAAGGGCGTGATAGAAAAAGCTTCTTCTACTTTCCCCAACGCACAAGTGGTTATCTCAACCCTGTTACCACGAAAATACTTCCACCCTGCTACCATACAGCGGGTAAAAGCAAGTATTTCCCGTGACTGTGCATCAAAACCAAATGTCTTCCTGGCCCACCACTCCACCCTGGACGTGAACAGCCTTTACGACCAGGTCCACCTATACAAGGCAGCAGTGCCCACCTTCGCCCGGACCCTAAAGGATATCGCCCTCAACCGCAGACCCAACACCTCACACAGGAGCAACAGATCAACAGACACCCCGCCCAGACCAGCGAGACACTCTCCCAGACCTGCGGGACCCCCCCCAGGACCTACACATAGAGGACCCCCGCAGAGAGGACCTACATCCAGACCACAGCACCATCAACCACATCTACACCCCCACCCCAACCAATTAACTCCCCCCCAAGTCAACCATGCCCACACCCCATTTAGGCCCCCTCAGATCAGACCTATGCCCCTCCTACCCACCCCAAGCCCCCCACTCCCACAAAGAGGGCCTCAACATGAAAGTCACACATACGCCCAGGCCGTGAGCAGGCAAACAGGCCCAACACCCACTCTTACACTAGCGCAAGCCAATGGCATGTACCAGATGCTCAGCAGGCTCTGCTCACAATTACTGGCCTGAGGCCAAACCACACAACCAACAACATTAGACACTTTATGGAACACAAAGCCTTCACTATTTCATCCTGGAATATCCAAGGCCTGAGGTCATCTGCCTTTGGCCTAAAGAGCAGGAATCTGGACTTCACCAAAGAAATCAGAAATACAGACATTGTCATCCTACAAGAAACATGGTATAGAGGAGACGGACCCACTGGTTGCCCTCTAGGTTACAGAGAGCTGGTAGTCCCATCCACCAAACTACCAGGTGTGAAACAGGGAAGGGACTCAGGGGGTATGCTAATTTGGTATAGAGCAGACCTAACTCACTCTATTAAATTAATCAAAACAGGAACATTTTACATTTGGTTAGAAATTCAAAAGGAAATTATCTCAACTGAGAAAAATGTCCTCCTGTGTGCTACCTATATCCCCCCACTAGAATCCCCATACTTTAATGAAGACAGTTTCTCCATCCTGGAGGGGGAAATCAATAATTTCCAGACCCAGGGACATGTACTAGTCTGTGGCGACCTAAATGCCAGAACTGGACAAGAACCTGACACCCTCAGCACACAGGGGGACAAACACCTACCTGGAGGTGACAGCATTCCCTCCCCCATATGCCCCCCTAGGCACAACTACGACAACATAACCAACAAAAATGGGTCACGACTCCTGCAGCTCTGTCGCACACTGGGTATGTACATAGTCAATGGTAGGCTTCGAGGGGACTCCTATGGTAGGTACACCTATAGCTCATCTCTTGGCAGTAGTACTGTAGACTACTTTATCACTGACCTCAACCCAGAGTCTCTCAGAGCGTTCACAGTCAGCCCACTGACACCCCTATCAGACCACAGCAAAATCACAGTCTACTTGAACAGAGCAATACTCAATCATGAGGCATCAAAGCCAAAAGAACTGAATAATATTAAGAAATGCTATAGATGGAAGGAAAGTAGTGTTGAAACCTACCAAAAAACAATTAGGAAACAACAAATTCAATCCATTCTAGACAACTTCCTGGACAAAACATTCCACTGTAATAGTGAAGGTGTAAACTTGGCAGTAGAAAACCTAAACAGTATATTTGACCTCTCAGCTTCCCTATCAAATCTAAAAATCTCTAACAGAAAACCAAAGAAAAGTAATAACAGTGATAAATGGTTTGATGAAGAATGCAAAAACCTAAGAAAGAAATTGAGAAACCTATCCAACCAAAAACATAGAGACCCAGAAAACCTGAGCCTACGCCTTCACTATGGTGAATCACTAAAACAATACAGAAATACACTACGGAAAAAGAAGGAACAGCATGTCAGAAATCAGCTCAATGTAATTGAAGAATCCATAGACTCTAACCACTTCTGGGAAAATTGGAAAACACTAAACAAACAACAACACGAAGAGCTATCTATCCAAAACGGAGATGTATGGGTAAACCACTTCTCCAATCTTTTTGGCCCTATAACAGAGAACAAACAGCAAAAAAATA
>NW_028157844.1:0-27500 GCF_964263955.1 Coregonus lavaretus | reverse complement strand
GCGCGCTGCCTAACACCCACTACCGGACCCAGCCATAAGAACACTATGAGCTACACTGGGAGCAGTTACATCCAAGCAATAAACCTCACAAACAGAGAAGGTGAGAAAGGGAACAGCTTGAAAGCCAGGGACCTTTAAGACATAGGCATAACCTTGGGACCAAAAGTGGTCCCAAGTAGCTCAATTGGTAGAGTATGGCGCTTGTAACGCCAGGGTAGTGGGTTCGATCCCTGCGACAACCCATACGTAAAAATGTATGCACACATGACTGTAAGTCGCTTTGGATAAAAGCGTCTGCTAAATGGCATATTATTATTATTATTATTAAAAGCTGCATTAGGACTTAACATCCCTTTGGAGTCGCCAGGCGCGAACTCCAAACAGGAAGGGTGTACTGGTAGCGTGTGGAGATCCCCAACGTGCTTGGCCGATGCCAAGGGCTTGAGCAGGGCAGTCTTGTAGGAAAGGACCTTCAGGTCCACAGACTCCAATGGTTCAAACGGAGGCTCACACAGAGCGTCCAGGACCAAAGCCAGGTCTCAGGACACTGGTTCGGCAACCAGTAACTTGCTCTCATTGACCGAGCCACTTGGGAGCATTGTTTCCACAGTAAATGCTTGGGGAGGAGGGCCCCGAGAACAGGCCTCCTCCCCCGGACTCCAGCTAGGGTTGCGAGGTCTGCTTCTTCCCCCGCGCCGTGGAAGAATCTGCTTTCACCCCGCTTTCCTTCGACCCAGCACAGAATCTGTGCCTAGACATCCGCAGCTGCCCAGAAGCACCAAGACAGTCAAAAATGACCTCGAAGCCGCCCCCTGGCTCGAGGCAACCCGCCTCTGGCCTGGACCCTTTCCTTCACACCTCGGGAACTGCCAAGCCTCCCCCGCGAAGGATTTTTGTGGGAAAAGGACCCGTAGAGCTGCGTCCTGTTTTGTTTCTCCTCAAAACAGGCCAGTAAGCACTCCATAGCCCAGCCAAATAACCTTGTTGGCGAAACTGGCTCATCCAAATACACCTGCCTGTCCCTCTCAGGAATCTGGGACAACGTCAACGAGAGGTGGCGCTGAGCCACCACCGTTGCTCCCATACTTTTCCCAACAGCCAGGATAGTACAGAGGGACAGACGCAGCACAAAGTCAGGCATAGCATGGATTTCGTCGAGAAGCTCTGAAACCGGCTTTCCCGCCTCCACGGTTTTATTCAGCTCCTGCAACAAATCAAAATGATACATCTGAAGCATTGTAACCATATTCAACGACCGTGCCGCCACACCCTCAGCCTGGTACACTTTGTCCTGCTGATCCGACGAGACCTGGCACTGTTTATTTGTTATAATAATAATAATAATAATAATATATGCCATTTAGTTAGCACCGTGCTAGGATTAGCCCCCTTGTTAGCCTCTGGAGGAAGTATATTGCCAGCTTTCCATCTTTCAACAGTGTGTAAACGAGCCCCGCCTCCTCCATACCCTCTACATCAGGGATCGGCAACTTTGATGAGGGTGGGTGCCACAAAAAAATAGAACTCATTGTTCTGGCCCCTGTAGTTGGGTTTGAGTTCCTTTAGGCTATCGTGTAATTCCATTGTTGACCACTTGGGGGGCACTGTCCTGTGTTGATGTGTGTTAATATAATAATATAATAATATAATAATATAATATAATATAATATAATAATAATAATATGCCATTTAGCAGACGCTTTTATCCAAAGCGACTTACAGTCATGTGTGCATACATTTTTACGTATGGGTGGTCCCGGGGATCGAACCCACTACCCTGGCGTTACAAGTGCCATGCTCTACCAAACATGTTTCCCACAGGGGGCCAGTATGAAAAAAAAATGTATGCACTCACTAACTGTAAGTCGCTCTGGATAAGAGCGTCTGCTAAATGACTAAAATGTAAATGTAATGTAACCAATTGTACTATTATGTGTGTTTTTTCACGTTATTTGTAATTTATTCTGTACATAATGTTTCTGCCACCGTCTCTTATGACCAAAAAGAGCTTCTGGATATCAGGACAGCGATTACTCACCTGGCCGAAGATTTTTTCTTCAACGAGTCGGACGCAAAGGATATCCTACAGACACCCGACAAGGCCCAAATCCCCGTCATTCGCATGAGAAAGAGACTGAGATATCGTGGACGTAGGTCGGGGTGCCTTGTAAGGATCCGACGGCGAGCGACTAAACAGCCTCTTCCATCAATCCTATTAGCCAATGTTCAATCATTTGAAAACAAATTGGACAACCTAAGATTAAGGTTATCCTACCAACGGGACATTAAAAACTGTAATATCTTATGTTTCACCGAGTCGTGGCAGGATAGGCAGGATAGAACGGCTGACTCCGGTAAGACAAGGGGTGGCGGTCTGTGTATATTTGTAAACAACAGCTGTTATATAAAATCTAATACTAAGGAAGTCTCAAGGTGTTGCTCGCCGGAGGTAGAGTATCTCATGATAAGCTGTAGACCACACTATTTACCAAGAAAGTTTTAATCTATATTTTTCGTAGCTGTCTATTTACCACCACCACCTCAATGAGCTGTATAAGGCCATAAGCAAACAGGAAAACGCTCATCCAGAGGCAGCGCTCCTAGTGGCCGGGGACTTTAATGCAGGGAAACTTACATCCGTTCTACCTAATTTCTACCAGCATGTTAAATGTGCAACCAGAGGAAAAAAACCTCACCTTTACTCCACACACAGACACGCGTACAAAGCTCTCCCTCGCCATCCATTTGGCAAATCTGACCATAACTCTATCCTCCTGATTCCTGCTTATAAGCAAAAACTAAAGCAGGAAGCACAAGTGACTCAGTTAATAAAAAAGTGGTCAGATGACGCAGATGCTAAGCTACAGGACTGTTTTGCTAGCACAGACTGGAATATGTTCGGGGATTCTTCCGATAGCTTTGAGGAGTACACCACATCAGTCACTGGCTTCATCAATAAGTGCATCAATGACGTCGTCCCCACAGTGACCGTACGTACATACCCCAACCAGAAGCCATGGATTACAGGCAACATCCGCACTGAGCTAAAGGGTAGAGCTGCCGCTTTCAAGGAGCGGGACTCTAACCCGGACGCTTATAAGAAATCCCGCTATGCCCTCCGACGAACCATCAAACAGGCAAAGAGTCAATACAGGACAAAGATTGAATCGTACTACACCGGCTCTGACGCTTGTTGGATGTGGCAGGGCTTGAAAACTATTACAGACTACAAATGGAAGCACAGCCGCGAGCTGCCCAGTGACACAAGCCTACCAGACGAGCTAAATCACATCTATGCTCACTTCGAGGCAAGCAACACTGAAGCATGCATGAGAGCATCAGCTGTGCCGGATGACTATGTGATCACGCTCTCCGTAGCCGATGTGAGTAAGACTTTTAAGCAGGTCAACATTCACAAGGCCGCAGGGCCAGACGGATTACCAGGACGTGTACTCCGAGCATGCGCTGACCAACTGGCAAGTGTCTTCACTGACAATTTCAACATGTCCCTGACTGAGTCTGTAATACCAACATGTTTCAAGCAGACCACCATAGTCCCTGTGCCCAAGGACACTAAGATAACCTGCCTAAATGACTACCGACCCGTAGCAATCACGTATGTAGTCATGAAGTGCTTTGAAAGGCTGGTCATGGCTCACATCAACACCATTATCCCAGAAACCCTAGACCCACTCCAATTTGCATACCGCCCCAACAGATCCACAGATGATGCAATCTCTATTGCACTCCACACTGCCCTTTCCCATCTGGACAAGAGGAACACCTACGTGAGAATGCTATTCATTGACTACAGCTCAGCATTCAACACCATTTTGCCCTCAAAGCTCATCACTAAGCTAAGGACCCTGGGACCAAACACCTCCCTCTGCAACTGGATCCTGGACTTCCTGACGGGCCGCCCCCAGGTGGTAAGGGTAGGTAACAACACATCAGCCACACTGATCCTCAACACGGGGGCCCCTCTGGGGTGCATGCTCAGTCCCCTCCTGTACTCCCTGTTCACCCATGACTGCATGGCCAGGCACGACTCCAACACCATCATAAAGTTTGCCAACAACACAACAGTGGTAGGCCTGATCACCGACAACAATGACACAGCCTATAGGGAGGAGGTCAGAGACCTGGCCGTGTGGTGCCAGGATAACAACCTCTCCCTCAACGTGATCAAGACAAAGGAGATGATTGTGGACTACAGAAAAAAAAGAGGACTGAGCACGCTCATCGACGGGGCTGTCGTGGAACAGGTTCAGAGCTTCAAGTTCCTTGGTGTCCACATCACCAACAAACGATCATGGTCCAAACACACCAAGACAGTCGTGAAGAGGGTACGACAAAGCCTATTCCCCTTCAGGAGACTGAAAAGATGTGGCATGGGTCCTCAGATCCTCAAAAAGGCAGGTGGTGTCAGAGGAAGGCCCTAAGAATTGTCAAAGACTCCAGCCACCCTAGTCATTTACTGTTCTCTCTGCTACCGCACGGCAAGTGGTACCGGAGCGCCAAGTCTAGGTCCAAAAGGCTTCTTAACAGCTTCTACCCCCAAGCCATAAGACTCATGAACAGCTAATCATGGCTATCCAGACTATTTGCACTGCTCCCCCACCCCACCCCATCCCCCTCTTTTACGCTGCAGCTACTCTGTTTATTATTTATGCATAGTCACGTTAACTCTACCCACATGTACATATTACCTAAATTACCTTGACTAGACAGTGCCCCCGCACATTGACTCTGTACCAGTACTCCCTTGTATATAGCCTCCCTACTGCTATTTTGTTTTACTGATGATTTTTAGTTATTTGCTTTTATTTTTTACTTATCTATTTTTTACTTAACACTTTTTTTATTACATTTTTTATTAAAACTGCATTGATGGTTAAGGGCTTGTAAGTAAGCATTTCACTGTAATGTCTCCACCTGTTGTATTCAGCGCATGTGGCAAATAAGATTTTATTTTATTTGATTAGACACCAAGATAACTCCCCTGGAATCTCAGGCTGAGATCCTGCTACTACTAGGTAGAGACATCATCCAGGTCCACAAGGTGCTAGAGCAGTGCAACGGGCTCCTGCACGCCCCCTTCGCACAGCGCCTAACCCTCGGCTGCGTGATAGTGGGAGATGTCTGTCTCAGAGGGGCACACAAGCCTTCACCAGTCAATGCCTTCAAGACAAAAATTATTGAGAATGGGCACCCCAGCCTCATGAGTCCATGTCTCAGCATCTTCCATGTCAAGGAGAGCTTCAGCCATACCCCTCAGCCTCAAAGTTCTGCCACCCCGTCCCTGAAGCTGAGAGAAATGCCAACCAACACAGTAAGTCTCATGGGTGAGTCTGTAATCTGCAACACAAAGGATGATGGAGACGATGGAGAAAGAGTTCCATCAGGATGCATCAAACAGCTGGGTTGCTCCGCTCCCTTTCCAGAGCCCACCGCAACTCCTCCCCAACAACCGTGCCCAGGCCAACAATCGCCTAACTTCACTCACATGCACGCTCAAGAAACGTCCAGAGATGAAGGACCACTTCATTGAGTTTATGCGCAAGATCTTCGAGAATGAACACGCTGAAATCGCTCCACCCTTACAAGCAGATGAAGAGTGCTGGTATCTTCCAATCTTCGGGGTGTATCATCCACAAAAATCTGGACAGATAAGAGTGGTATTTGACTCCAGCGCCCAGCATGACGGGGTATCATTGAACATCGTCCTGCTTACCGGTCCCAACAGGCTCTGTCGCAGCCGGCCGCGACCGGGAGACTCATGGGCGGCGCACAATTGGCCCAGCGTTGTCCAGGGTAGGGGAGGGAATGGCCGGCAGGGATGTAGCTCAGTTGATAGAGCATGGCGTTTGCAACGCCAGGGTTGTGGGTTCGATTCCCACGGGGGGCCAGTATAAAAGAAATATGTATTCACTAACTGTAAGTCGCTCTGGATAAGAGCGTCTGCTAAATGACTAAAATGTAAATGTAAATGTAACATGAACAACAGTCTGCTTGGGGTACTACTGTGGTTCAGAAAAGAGCCAGTGGCTGTGACAGCAGATGTGCAGCAGATGTTTCACTGTTTTGTGGTTCGTGAAGACCATCGGAACTACCTGCGATTCCTCTGGTACCGCAACAACGACCTGGATGATGAAGTTGTGGGTCCACGTCTTCGGTAACAGCCCATCCCCAGCAGTGGCCATGTATGGGCTCAGGAAAGCCGCCTTAGAGGGCGAGAGGGATCATGGAGCAGAGGCAAGGCACTTTGTCGAGAGGAACTTTCACGTCGACGGCGGTCTCGTATCCCTCCCCACAGAGAAAGAAGCCATCACTCTTCTCCACAATGCTCAAGAGATGTTGGCCCTCTCCAACTTACGCTTGCACAAGATCGCCTCTAACAAGGCAGAGATCATGAGAGCCTTTCCTCCAGACGACCTAGCTAAGGGGCTGAAGGACCTGGATCTGAGCGTCAACTTCCCTCCAATGCAGAGAAGTATTGGGGTGAGCTGGAATGTCGCAGAGGATGTCTTCACATTTCAGGTGTCCTCAGCAGAGAAACCATACACTAGACGTAGAGTCTTGTCAACAATCAACAGCCTGTTCGATCCGCTTGGATTTGCCGCACCAGTAACCATTCAAGGAAGGTCTCTACTCCGAGAGCTTACTATGGAGGCCTGCAACTGGGACGCTCCTCTCCCAGAAGAGAAGTTCAAGGAATGGAAACTCTGGAGAGACTCACTGAAGGAGCTTGAGCAGGTCAAGATTCCCCGTACATACACCTCCACCTCCCTCAGCCTAGCACACAAGAAAGAGACGTGCGTCTTCTGTGATACATCCGCAAACGCCATCGAAGCAGTAGCTTCCCTGAAGACCACTGATGCCAGTGGGAACATAGATGTCAGCTTCATCTTTGGCAAGGCCAAGCTCACTCCACGTGCTGAGATCACTGTTCCAAGACTCGAGCTGTGTGCTGCTGTTCTAGCTGTGGAAATAACAGAAGCAATCATCGATGAGATTGACATCCAACTTGACGCTGTCACCGACAGTAAAGTAGTCCTGGGTTACATTCACAACGACTCCAGACGATTCTATGTGGATGTAAACAACAGGGTGCAGCATATCAGGAGATCAACCAACCCAGAGCAGTGGAAGCACGTTCCTACTGACCAAACCCTGCTGATCATGCCTCGAGATCAGTCCCAGCAGGAAGCCTGACTCACAGCACATGGTTGACAGGACCAGCTTCCTTGCTCAGGTTAGCAGAACCAGACACCCCTCAGACACCTTTCGACTTGGTTGACTCCGGATCTGATGTCGAGATCTGCCCCGAAGTGGCTTGCCACGCCACCAACGTCTCCAGTAAGAAGTTCGACCCCAAGCGCTTTGAGAGGTTCTCAAGCTGGCAAGCACTGACACATGCAACAGCTCGGCCTGTGCACATTGCTCACTCCTTCAAACAAAGCAGCAGCTGCAAAGGATGGCACATCTCTGACAAACTCTGTCCATCGAGGACCTGGATTAGGTGAAGACCATCATAACACGCAGTCTGCAACACAGCCCACTCTTCAGTCTGTGCCCCTACATCGATGATTCAGGCCAACTGAGGATTGGAGGATGCCTGTCCCAAGCAAACCTTGGACAAGATGAAATCAACCCTCTCATCCTCCCTGGAAGGAGCCACGTCACTACTCTACTCATCCGCCACCACCACGAGCAGGTCCACCATCAAAGTCGCCACTTCACTGAGGGTGCTTTGAGAGAAGCTGGTCTGTGGGTCATTGGTGGGAAACTTTGCGTAAGCAGCGCACTCTACCAATGCATAATTTGCCGAAGATTATGTGGGAAGATGGAATCTCAGAAGATGTCTGACCTGCCCGTGGATCGCCTTAGCACTGACCCTCCCTTCTCCTTCGTCGGTTTGGATGTGTTTGGGCCATGGATGGTTACAGCACATCACACCAGAGGTGACCTAGCAAGCAGTAAGCGCTGGGCTGTGCTGTTCACATGTATGAGCACCAGGGCCATACACATTGAAGTCATTGAGTCAATGGACTCCTCGAGTTTCATAAATGCTCGGTGGCGGTTATTTTCTATCAGTGGACCAGCCAAACAAATCAGGTCCGACTGTGGCACAAACTTCATCGGGGCTTGCAGAGAGCTAAAGATGGAGTCCGTTCAGAGTGACAAGCAAGTTCAAGATTACCTGTGTGACAAGGGGGGTACTTGGGTCTTCAACCCACCGCACTCGTCTCACATGGGATGTAGCTGGGAGAGAATGATCGGAGTCACGAGGCGCATCCTGGATTTCATGTTGCTGAAGGTGGGTCCATCCAAGCTTACTCACAAAGTCTTGACCACATTTATGTCGGAAGTCTCAGCCATTGTGAATGCTCGTCCACTGGTTACTGTGTCTACGGATCCAGACTCCCCCCTCATCTTGACACCAGGGACACTCCTGACCTAAAAGGTTGCTGCCGTTCCCCCTCCACAAGGGGAATTAAATGAGAAAGACCTCTTCAGCCGTCAATGGAAGCAAGTACAGAGCCTTGCCGACACCTTCTGGCACCGTTGGAAGAAATAATATCTTCCTTCCCTGCAGAGTTGTCGGAAGTGGCAAAATGAGCAGCCCAATCTTCAGCCAGAAGACATTGTGGTGCTGAAAGACAGCCAAGCAAAAATAAATGACTGGCCCATGGGGATCGTCACAAAGACCTTTCCCGGCAGAGATGGCAAAGTGAGAAAGGTCGAAGTCAAAACAGCAAGAGAGGGGTCATGCAAGACCTTCCTGCGTCCAGTCTCAGAGACTATCCTACTCCTCTCTACTGAGACTGATAAGTAACATTGAAGTTCTAACCTGCATAGTCATAGAAGAATTGTTTACATTCCAAAATGGTGAAAGTCACACTGTGGAGCTACAGACGTTATCAAACTCCGTCCTTCTTGCTATCATTTAGTAGAAGCATTGTCTGCAAATAAAATTAATCATAACATATTTGGCATTCAATTCATGATGATATTTTGTACAGATGATCGTTTTAATGAGATTTATGAATCTTCTTGATAGCCACATCTGTTCAGTGCATTTGATCTTGTCATGTTTTGGGGAATTATTTACATCCGATTTAATGCATAATGCTGCATATTTCTGTGTTTATGTACATGTATACAAATACATGCTGTGTTTTTATTGAGAATTAAGCCTAGTATTCAGCTAGCATACAATAAGTCATACTCATTGTTATTTTCTTTGGATATTTCAGTTTTACTAATTTCAGTCACTATTACTGTACCTACGAAGTGGTGGCAATACATCATCCTTTAACACTACAGTAGCTGTACCGGGTTTATCTGTCTGCTAAGCTTAAGAAGGGGACTCTTTTGCGAGGGCAGAATACTCATCATGAGGGTCCGCAGTGGCTCGTGGGTCTGCGTACCCACATCCATCCCCCCCCCACCCCCACCTTGCGAGCAAAACATTTTGGCAACCCCCCTCGTGACAGCGAAGAGAAATTGTTTTAGTTTTAAAGTGCATTTCCTGCAATTATATATATTTTGCCATAGGGTGGAGGCAAATGTTTGCAGTTTTAAATTTTAATATGATAACTGATGATCAATGGGCCCCACCCCGGTTGGTCATTCGACCATGCTTACTACAAGTTTAGATAGCTGGCCGCTAGACTAACTTACCAATCTAAAATAACCTGGAGGAACTCCGCTGCGAGGGAGAAGACAGCCAATCCACCCCCACGTGATCTGCCGCCCTACGACACAGCTCCATCAAAGGCGCATTAACCACCAATTGTTCACACTCCCCCGCCGAATCCAAAGCCGGGTGTCATCCGATTCACACTCTAAAAACCCTCCAGAGCCAACCAGGGATAGTATATCATCCCCGGAATCTGGACTCTGAACACTGCCAGAGAAACCGGAATGAGCCTCACTCAGGTGGGATGACACACATGTCAACTCCAACCACCGCTGCTGCTGCTCTCTCCCGGCCTCAGACAACCCCATTCCCAAGGTCGGTTCAACGGAATATCCTTCGCCAGCAGCCCCAATCTTTCTCACAAAGTCAGCCCGACGCCCAATGGAAGTTGAGCCCAGGCGGAGACAATGGTCACATGAACTGGTCCGAGCCAAAACCTCCTGAGCGGGTTTCCACCCCAGGCAAACAGGACAGCACTCGTGAGTATCTTTCATTTTAATTGTGAAACCACATGCCCTAGGGCATGGACGGAGGTTAAAACTCGCTGGGTTAGCCTTTTTTTACCCCCTTTTTCTCCCCAATTTCGATCTTGTCTCATCGCTGCAACTCCCCAACAGGCTCGGGAGAGGTGAAGGTCGAGTCATGCGTCCTCTGAAACATGACCCGCCAAACCGCGCTTCTTAACACCCGCCCGCTTAACCCGGAAGCCAGCTGCACCAATATGTTGGAGGAAACCGTTCAACTGACGACCGAAGTTAGCCTGCAGGCGCCCAGCCCACCACAAGGAGTCGCTAGAGCGTGATGAGCCTCCCCTAACCCGGACGACGCTGGGCCAATTGTGCGCCACCCTATGGGACTCCCGGTCACGGCCGGTTGTGACACAGCCTGGGATCGAATCCGGGTCTGTAGTGACACCTCCGCAGTTCAGTGTCTTAGACCGCTGCGCCACTCGGGAGGCCCGGGTTAGCCTTTTTGAACTTACTCTTACCACTGGCCATCTTACTCAAGCAAGGAAGCACTGGCTACACAAGCAGAGCAGAACATAGTGGGTTTTAGCAAACACAAAAACGGATACCAAGACACAAAACTCACAACATCTAGTACTCTCTTCCCCACCAACAGACACCTAAGTCGGAGCTGAATCTTGTAGACTTCATGTGCTTAAAAAGTTTGTAAATTGAGTGGAATGTTCTTCCTTCAGGCGAGCTGAAGAGCGAAGAATTGAGGAAATGAATGCGAGACCCGGTATTAAAGCCAGGAACACGTAGCTTCCGAGGGCAGGCTCGGCATCGATTGGCCTGTTGGGTGTGATGTCAGTTTTCTTCAGGTGAATATGATTGGTCATTGACTCCCCATAGTATGTTATACGGAGTGACCGACTAAAAGGGAACTAATGAGGAACATGAATCATCATTCATTGCATAATGTGGTCCTCTGTAGCTCAACTGGTAGAGCACTGCGCTTGTAACGCCAAGGTAGTGGGTTCGATCCCCGGGACCACCCATACACAAAAAAAAAAAAAAAATTATGCACGCATGACTGTAAGTCGCTTTGGATAAAATCGTCTGCTAAATGGCATATTATTATTATAATCTATAGGTTTCATAGATATGTATAAGAGAAAATGACACACTTCCTCCCCTCCCTCACCCACGCATGTACACACACACACACACACTTGTTCTCATCCCACACCTGTCCCCTAGCCATACGCACCAGTAAGCCCCATATCATCCCAAACCACTTCCAGCACATTTTCTCATTACACCAGACCTCCTGTTCTGTCCTCTCCTCAGTGGCAGGGAGGGAGAAACACTAGACAACCCTCCAGTCAGAGGCTATATCCCCATGAGGTCAACCTGCCCCCCAAAACCAGCAGAGAATGTAACACACAGGCACGCACACGCTCACACGCACACACAGACAGACACAGACATACACACACAGACAGAGACACACACACAAACACACACACTTCCTCCCCAAACAGAGTGTGACTCACTGAGCCCCCCTGCTGTAGTCCATCACTGTCTGACAGCATGGCATGCAAATCTAGCATTACACTATCTATCCTCCGGTGGCATAGATCCCACCATGTTCACGAGTCATGACGCACTTAGGGCCTACAGGGTCTTCTGTCTGTTACTGGGGGGGTTGGGGGGAGTTGAGGGGGGCAGGCATCCAGGAGGTAGAGGAGGAGGTGGGGGGTGAAGGTGGGAGGAGAGGGCAGCCAGGAGGGGGGTGGGAGGAGGGTAGAGGCATCAAAGCCATTAGGGTCACATCACCTCTCATTCTATACCTCTGCTCAGCCCTGAGATTAAGGGAAGAGGTTGGTTGGTTAGGGTGGAAACACCACAGCCATCTCCGATGGCAGGGTCCCGTGTGTGTGTGTGTGTGTCAGGTTTTGACCAGGGTCCCAGGTGTACTCCAGGAGGATGATTGAATGCCAGGTCCTAACTACCAACTCTGGGTCTTCGTGACAGAGAAGGAACTCCGTTGGGGATTGAAATATTCATGGATTTGTGTTATTTTATTCCTGTTGGTTGGAAGGTGCGATGAGGGATGTATACGCATAACTGCATCTGATAATAGAACAAATAAACATGCAAAAAATGTTATACTCTCACCCAGGTTGCTTATCTCACACACACACACACACACACACACACACACACACACACACACACACACACACACACAATAATAACCCACATATTCCACTTCACAATCCAAACCAACCACTAAAAATACAATGATGTTTATTTTTAGAAAAGGAACGAGGCGGATTGAGAGGGGGACGGCTTTTGTACGAGTATATCTTCCATTAATAGACTGTAAATGTAACTCTGGAGATAATAG
Source organism: Coregonus lavaretus (assembly GCF_964263955.1). Lineage (NCBI taxonomy): Eukaryota > Metazoa > Chordata > Actinopteri > Salmoniformes > Salmonidae > Coregonus > Coregonus lavaretus. The sequence continues at coordinate 14,935 of NW_028157844.1, read as the reverse complement.
CGTCATCAGTCAGTAACACAACAACAGTGCTAAAGGAAGGGAGTCTAACACACACACACACACACACACACACACACTCACACACACACACACACACACACACACACACACATACTCACACACATGCCCCTCCTAACCTCCTACTGTTCTTTGGACCCCTTTTTAATTTAATCCGCTTGTCCTCAAGCATTCAATTAGTCACAGAATCTATGATCAATGCAGGCACTAAAAGCAAAGCCCTATAAAGTTAAATGGAGATTAATTATTCATGTTCTGGGTGTACTGTAATGTTCTGTACTGTAATGCGCCAAATAACAAAACAAGTAAATGAAGAAAGAAAAATATGTTTTCTTTCATGATGATTGTGGTTAATGCTAAGATAAGACGAAGGCTGTTGTAAAAGGCTGTACATATCCACCTCTCTTTAGGTTCTGCTGGGATGACTAAAAAGAGGACAATGTTCCTCAAAGGTCTGTGTGTGTGTATGTGAGCGAGTGTTTGTATGTGTGTGAGTGTGTGTAAGTGCATGGGTATTGTATGTGTGTCTAGGTGTGTGTGTACTGTACGGAAAAGTCTATATGGACACTCCTGACCTGCAAACCGATATTTAATTTCAGAATTTGCTAAAATTAGGTTAGGGTTAGGGTTAGGGTTAGGGTCAGGGTTAAGGGTTTGGTTAAGGTAAGGGTCCGTTTTAGATGATGGTTAGTCGTTTTGCAGGTCAGCAGTGTCCTTATAGTCTCTACCATACTATACTCTATGTGTATGTTTCTACCCCTCTGTACCCCCATATCTAGGGCACTCACTTGAGCACTTCATTGGAGTTGCCTTGTTTGGAGCCCTTCTTGTTAGGGGTCTCGTTGCAGCCTGACTTGAGCAGCGTGTGTTGCCCCCGGTCCAGCATCATGGTGGAAGTCGCCATGGCGATGACAGCCACTGCATCCCTCACCCGAGCCTCCAAACCGTAGTCCCATTCATCATACGACACCGAAATTAGCCCTGAGAGAGAGAGAGAGAGAGAGAGAGAGGGAGAAGGAGATGGGAGGGTAGGGGGAGATAGGGAAGGATGGGGGGTGAAAAGGTGGGAGGTGGAGAGAGAGGTTGAGAGAGACATCTCATATAACAGAGGTGCACATTAATTAAAAATCCAACACCCTTTACAGTTGAGCTCACCCAGAGTAGGATTAAGTTTCCCAGAAACGCTGATCTAAGGTCAGTTTTGCATTTTCCGTTTGATAAGGTTTAAAAGTTGGGAAGAGTAAACTGCTCCTAGATCAGTACATGCCTTAACCTTCTACCCTTCTCCTGACCCCCATCCTAACACCTTCCAGTAACTACCTGTGGGGAACACGGCGGGGACATTATCGGCGTCGCCGGCCACCAGCGACGGTACGATCCAGGTGTATCCGTATCCCGTCAGTCCCACAGAGTTTGCCACCTCGAAGATGGTGTAGGCCTCCTCCTTGGTGCAGTAGAGCAGGTAGACAGGGCTCTGCAGCTTCTTCATCTGGTTCTGGATCTTAGCATCTCCATCATCCACAGACATGTCTAACAGGAGGACTTCTTCTAGCTCCCAGCCCACAAAACTGTTCTCTATGGTGCTCCGGATCTATGGTGGGGGAGAGAGAAGGGGGGGGGGGGGGGGGGAGAAGGAAGAAGAGAGAGAGGAGGAGGATGAAGAAGAGGAGAGAGGGAGGAGGAGAAGGAGAAGGAGAAGGAGAAGGAGAAGGAAGAGGAAGAGGAAGAGGAGGAAAGAGAAGTGTTGACGTTCTGTTCCAATATTTACACAAGAAACACCACTTGAAAAGTAAACAGTTTGTTTGTTTGTCTGTCTGGCAGTCTGTCTGGTTCCTCTCTTGGGTTGTAGCTGTGCAGGTGTAAGACTAGTAGTGTGCCAGTTCAGCTCTAGGGTTGTACATGAGCTTTAGGTCCTGGCTGTTTTCTAAAGACTGCTTTCAAGACAAAAGGAAAGGACAACAGGTTTGGTGTGGGGCATCTCTCATGGGGGTTTCATAGGAACAACAGGTTTGGTGTGGGGCATCTCTCATGGGGGTTTCATAGGAACAACAGGTTTGGTGTGGGGCATCTCTCATGGGGGTTTCATAGGAACAACAGGTTCGGTGTGGGGCATCTCTCATGGGGGTTTCATAGGAACAACAGGTTTGGTGTGGGGCATCTCTCATGGGGGTTTCATATGAACAACAGGTTTGGTGTGGGGCATCTCTCATGGGGGTTTCATAGGAACAACAGGTTTGGTGTGGGGCATCTCTCATGGGGGTTTCATAGGAACAACAGGTTTGGTGTGGGGCATCTCTCATGGGGGTTTCATAGGACAATGATGAATGAGATATAGAAACAGGAAAAAATGGAGGCTCATATTTAAAATACTTTGCTTGGAGTGCCAGATGTGTGGGCTTTACACTTTTGAGACTTTTCTTTTAGTTCATTACAACAGGTGAGCTCAATCAAGCACAGCCAAAGTACACTACATGACCAAAAGTATGTGGACATCCACTCATCGAACATCTCATTCCACTAGATGTTGGAACATTGCTGCGGGGACTTGCTTCCATTCAGCCACAATAGCATTAATGAGGTAGGGCACTGATGTTGGGTGATTAGGCCTGGCTCGCAGTCAGCGTTCCAATTCATCCTAAATGTGTTCGATGGGGTCAGGGCTCAGTGCAGGCCAGTCAAGTTCTTCCACACCGATCTCGACAAATCATTTCTGTATGGATCTCGCTTTGTGCACGGGGGCATTGTCATTCTGAAACAGGAAAGGGCCTTCCCCAAACTGTTGTCACAAAGTTGGAAGCACAGTATCTTCTAGAATTTCATTGCATGCTGTAGCGTTAAGATTTCTCTTCACTGGAACTAAGGGGCCTAGCCCGAACCATGGAAAACAGCCCCAGACCATTATTCCTCCTCCACCAAACTTCACAGTTGGCACTGTGCATTCGGGCAGGTAGCGTTCTCCTGGCATCCGCCAAACCAGATTCATCCGTCAAACTGTCAGATGGTGAAGCGTGATTCATCACTTCAAAGAACGCGTTTCCACTGCTCCAGAGTCCAAGGGCGGTGAGTTTTACACCACTCCAGCCGACGCTGGCATTGCGCATGTTTATCTTAGGCTTGTGTTAAGCTGCTCGGCCATGGAAACCCATTTCATGAAGCTCCCGATGAACAGTTCTTGTGCTGACGTTGCTTCCAGAGGCAGTTTGGAACTCGGTAGTGAGTGTTGCAACCGAGGACAGACGATTTTACGCGCTACGCGCTTCAGCTCTCGGCGGTCCCGTTTTGTGAGCTTGTGTGGCCTACCACCTCGCAGCTGAGCCGTTGTTGCTCCTAGTCATTTCCACTTCACAATAACAGCTCTAGCAGGGCAGAAATTTGACGAACTGACATGTTGGAAAGGTGGCATCCTATGACGGTGCCACGTTGAAAGTCACTGAGCTCTTCAGTAAGAACATTCTACTGCCAATGTTTATCTAAGGAGATTACATGGCTGTGTGCTCGATTTTATACCTGTCAGCAACAGTTGTGGCTGAAATAGCCGAATCCACTAATTTGAAGGGGTGTCCACATACTTTTGTATATATAGTGTATTTGAAATTTTTTCCAATAGTATTTGAACCCAGGTCTGGTGTAGTCCCCTAGCCTCACTTTGTTGACAAAGTCCTGGTATCCGGGGTAGTAGGTGGTGACGATGGAGAAGATGTACCAGTCGTATTCCTCCATGATCTTCAGCATGATGGACGCCTGCTGCTCTATGGACGGGCCAAACTGGAAGAACATGGAGTGGTCGTCCTGGAAACAGGGGGAAGAGAGAAGAAGGGGAGGTCAGGTCAACGGTCAAATTAAAATAATATGTAAAGGAGGATAGTACACATATATGCGCGGCCACACACACACACACACACACACACACACAACATCTGGAGACGGGAGGGAGGTCCAGGGGGCTAGGGCGATGTTGTTCAGTCACCCATGACGGTGACTGTGTGACTCATGAGGACATGAAGGTTGAGATTTGTGAGTGTGCGTATGTGTGTGTCCCAACAAGGAAAGTAAAACAAGGAAAATTCTGACAAGTGGGGACATTTCAACAGTCCACACAAGGAAAAAGGCTATTTTAGGCTTAGGGGTTAGGTTTAGGGTTAGGGTTAGGGTTACAATTAGGATTAGGGTTAGTGGTTAGGGTTTAGGGTTAGGTTTAAGGAAAATAGGATTTTGAATGGGAATCAATTGTTTGGTCCCCACAAGGATAGTAAAACGAACATGCCCATGTGTGTGTGTGTGTGTGTGTGTGTGTGTGTGTGTGTGTGTGTGTGTGTGTGTGTGTGTGTGTCTGCTCATATGTACAGTGGGATCCGAAATGATTCACACGCTTGATAAAGATGAGCAAAAAGGAATGTATAAAATAAACAATTCAAATACTGAGCTATATTGTATGCTAAACAAATGGAAAATTACTTTATTTTATACTAGTACAATTGCTCAGAGAAATTGATTTAGTTTAACAAGGAATATTTTCTATCTCAACTTTTGCAATAGTCATGTCAGTTTCCGGACTTGAAACCAATTGAAAACCTGTGGTTTGATTTGAAGAGGACAATCCCATGAGGTTATCAATGATCTGGAAGGATTCTGTATGGATACCTCTCAATGTGTTCACCAACTCATAAAACATTTTAGAAAAAGGCTCAGTTCTGTTATCCTCGCAAGGTGAGGTATTTGAAGGTATTGAAAACAGGGGTGTCAATAATTTTGAACCCTACCTTTTTGAGACAAAAAAAGTATTACTTGTTGAACAGAATCTCTTTCTCTGAGCAATTATATAAGTATTACATAATATTTGTTTGAGCATACAATATAGCTCAGTATTAGAAATTTTATTTTACACAGTAATTTTTGCTAATCTTAATGAGTGTAATGTGTAATGTTGGACCCCACCGTATGTGTACACAGTGAGTGAGTGAACGAGACCGTTCGTTAGTTCTTGAATGAATATGTGTCACGTCCATACTATATGTGCATGTTCCCATGTGCAAGCAAGCATGGCCTGCCTTTGTGACAGCTCTGTATGTGACTGTGTGTGTATGGGCGTATCCATGGGTCGTGGCCCCATGTTACTCATGCAGCAGGCTGTGCTGAGCTCTCACTCCACTCCACATCAAAGGCCACTTCCCCCCTGATACATCTCCCCCCACGGGGACAGATATGGCTTGATCCGTTACCTAGCTTCTGCTTTGAATAGGTAATCACATTCCATGTCAATCGGGGGACGGAAGAGTGGAAGTTGAATAGGGGAGGTTGGGGGATTAATCCTGACACGTTGACAGTCAGTATACACTTCACTTGAAATAACTGTGTTAAAATAACATGCTTGCGCACGAACGCATCATAGACGTACCCTTAACCTCTAACGTTTGTATTGAAATCCATTGTTGTTTTGATTTTGTTCCATATATTCTGAGGGCCATATGAATTTCAATGGTGAGTGTTATTGTATGTACGCTTTGTTTGTCCCTTCCCATCATTTCCTGTCTATCAACCACAACTCCACGGCAGTCATTGACTCCCCTTCATCCTCCACATGTCTCCATCTATCCTGAGCCCTATCTCTCCTCTTCACACCTTTATACACATCTCTCTCTCTTTTCTCTCTATCCTACATTATTAATCACTGTACGGATACAGATATAATTTCATTTGAAGACTTTTCCTCTCTCATTCTCTTTCTCTCTTTATGTCATTCATTTGGATCAGCAGGCACCTATTCCAGTATTCATAGAATAACAGCTAATCAGTCTAATGTTCTCTTTAATGTCCTCATCAATTCACACATTTTTTCTCCTAATAGAATTACTGTCTGTCTGTGGGTTGTTTTTATTCTTTATTTACACAAAGTCCTAAAGCTCAATTAGCTCATATCTGAGAGGTGCCAACCAGCATCCTGCAGAGCCAGCAGAGCCAGACTGTCTCGTTTCTGATCAGAGACCAGGTTGCCTGTCCTCTCCACTCACATCAGTGTTCACTAGCCCAGCTAACTGTGATGTGATGCCCAACACTTGCTTGGGCCCTGGTTAAAAGTGGTACACAAAACAGGAAATAGGGTGCCATTTTGGATGGAACCTATGAGTGATGTGAGAGATGCAACTCAATGGGAATGAATAAAAGAGAGCAGCGAAAGGACACATTTTTTTTTTATAAAAAAAAACAACAACTATCATTGTAACTCTCTGAAGAGTATTGCTAGAATTTTGACATGCTTTTGTCTGCCTGGTGCTATTTAAGTTTGATTGTTCAGTGCGAAATCACGTGAGTCGACACTTCCATATTATGTGTTGTAGTGGCTCCACTTCTGCTGCTACACAGCTGCATATTGCATACATTAGCTAAAGGAGGCTAGTAAAGTACAGTAGCTTTAATGACTCACTATCACTATCGTCATTATCCCGTTGTGCATAAAGATGACAGCAACCAGCCACAGTCGTTATACAACACTGTAACCTATTGCATCTCCCTGAGGATTTGTAATGTACTGTACAGGGATGACGCCTAATATGTGAGTACCCGGTCTTTAACATAGTGACTCTAACACCTCACATCAACCACTCTGCAATGCATGTATAAATATATGCAGAATCTAATATACAAAGAATTTTAAAAATGTGCCCGAGGTGCTTCCATTGCTTCCTTCTTTACAGTATGTCACCCGTTTCAATAAGATGCGTTGGGATGGGAGCAGTGTTGAGGGCGGCTATTATTTAAACCTATTAAGACTTTGAAGTTTTGTGAGCTTGATTTATATCAGATTGTCACGGTGGCTTCGCCTGGCGTTGTCGGCGGAGCTAGCTGCTTCCTCTGCTGCGTCAATGTGTACTGTATGTGTACTGTGGTATGTGTGTGTGTGTGTGTGTGTGCACATGTGTGTATGAGTTTGTGTGTGTGAACAGTCTAAAGCGGGTCTGAAAGGATTTGGCAACTCATCTCCATGTCATGCCAATGAAAGCCTGTCTCATTTAGATTTTCAGGAAGAGAGCGACATATCAGCCCTCCGCTTAACAAGCCCTGGTGGGAGAGGATTGAGAGAGAGAGAGAGAGAGAGAGAGAGAGAAAGAAAGAGAGAGAGAGAGAGAGAAAGAGAGAGAGAGGGTAGGAGGCGGCAGTTGGGGCTGAGCGAGAGATAGTGAGGAGTCTCATTTGAGAAAACAGGAAAAAACTAAGAACTCAGAGAGAGAGAGAGAGAGAGAGAGAGAGAGAGAGAGAGAGAGAGAGAGAGAGAGAGAGAGAGAGAGAAAGAGAGAGAGAGAGAGAGAGAGAGAGAGAGAGTAAGAACCAGAGCAAGACCCACACATTCACACATTGAAGTAGCAGCTGTGTTAAAGTAGGGACACATCCTTTCCTTCCTCTCCTTCAAACACTCTGTTTTTTCCACTTCATCACTCCCCTCTTTCAATCCACCTTTCATCCTCTTCCCTCCGACTATCTTTCCTCTATCTGTCTTTCATCTCTCTTTCCTCCATCTATATATCTTTCCTCTCTCTATCCATATTTTCTCCCCAGCACGTTCATCCTGCTGTCAATCTCGCTCTGCGGTTTAAGCTCATCATGCTTCATCATCATATTTCTTCGCTAATCAAATACAAACAGAGTTAATTAATCTCACATTCCTTGTTTAATTAGGAATGACCCTATTTTGACGTCTTTCCTGCTGCGTCGCTTTTTTTAAGACACTTCATTTGAAGATCCCACAGTGTCTTGATTGAATTACTCTGCTATTTTTGGTCCAGGAAATTATTACACAGACACTCTCGTCTCATTTGCTGGCCAGCCAATAGATTGAGGACATGGACATTCTCTGGAAAATTGGGATGGCAATCATGGGAACTAGATACAGAGTGCGGTAGGACATTGCAACATTTTGTGAGCAGCACAATATGAAATCAAAAAGAACCTCAGCATCTCAAATCTCTGGCTCCAATCTCCGCTGTCATTAACAAACTAGCAAAAAGTTTTCGCTCCTGTTGTGTGGCAATTACCCACTCTTACAGTAAGAAGCTGTTAATGTTATGCGTAAATCACAAGGAAATCAATGTTTTGATAAATGGTGCAGGTTTTGTTCTTTATCCAACAATCTAGTACATCTGGTGGCTGCCAGGTACCAGTCTAACAGAACCTGTTCTGTGGTTCGTTTCAATGAATCCCAAAGAAACCAAGTATGTACAGTAGTGTTTTGCACATTTTACAGTTCATTACAAATGACATTATACAGTTCTTTTTCCAGTATAATGTCAATTTTAACGGACTGTAAAATACACTCTGACCTTTATTAGCAGCACGCTGAGGCCTGTCCTCACCATAGCCAGCAGGCTCTACCTCTGACCCCTGTGTGGGGAATATCATGTTGGTCACGGCACCAAACCCCCATGGTCACAACCCACCCACCCACCCACACACACACACACACACGACCAGCCTCCACACACACACAGAGGAGGTTCAACTCAGGCCATACAACATGACTGCTCATGCACTGGTTCTACAGCTTGGAAGCATATTCACCATGCACGCATACTATATGGGCATATGGTACCATACATGTACATGCATAAATACATACATGTAGACATTCACATACTGCACCGTACGAACACACCCACGCAAGCAAACACACACAGCAGAGGCTTCTTGCTAATAACAAGACACTAATAATATAGGTCCTATTTGACATAGCAGTGAATGACTCAGTGAATCAGCCTATAAGCATTTTGATTAAAACAGAAAATGACAGAAACTCATCAAGTCAAAGTTGATTTGAAATACCAGGAATGATTTATCCTCCTCTTCCCAGACATACTTTTCCCCTCACCATCTTCTCCTATATTTCAGGTTCTGCTCTCAAGAGAGTTCTTAATCATGTGCTGAATATCTAATTAAAATAAATGACTATCGCTTTGTGTTTCAAATTCAGCTGTATTACACACACACACACACACACACACACACACCTTTTTCAAAACCTCTGCAAAGTTTCAAACATTTTTCCTCCAGTCTCCTCTAATGTGTCTCAAACTGCCACTCTGTGTACGGAGGGAGAGGATGGAGAAGGCCAATTGTCTTATTGGATCTGCTGCTGTAACGTCCACAGCCCTGGCAGGACTCACATCATGTCAGCTGAAATGGAATGACAGCGAGGGACAGGGGATGACAGATTAAAGGACAAGACCAGGACAGAGAGGCTGGTAGTCGGGACAGGAAGGAAGGAAGGAAGGAAGGAAGGAAGGAAGGAAGGAAGGAAGGAAGGAAGGAAGGAAGGAAGGAAGGAAGGAAGGAAGGAAGGAAGGAAGGAAGGAAGGAAGGAAGGAAGGAAGGAAGGAAGGAAGGAAGGAAGGAAGGAAGGAAGGAAGGAAGGAAGGAAGGAAGGAAGGAAGGAAGGAAGGACGAACAGAAGGAAGGACGAACAGAAGGAAGAAAGAAGAAGGAAAAAAGAAAGAAAGAAAGAAAGAAAGAAAGAAAGAAAGAAAGAAAGAAAGAAAGAAAGAAAGAAAGAAAGAAAGAAAGAAAGAAAGAAAGAAAGAAAGAAAGAAAGAAAGGAAGGAAGGAAGGAAGGAAGGAAGGAAGGAAGGAAGGAAGGAAGGAAGGAAGGAAGGAAGGAAGGAAGGAAGGAAGGAAGGAAGGAAGGAAGGAAGGAAGGAAGGAAGGTAAAAGATGAGTCTGGTCGGGACAGCGAAGAAAAAAGCCCAAGACAATGAGGAAAGGAGGATGGAAGAATGGAGGAGGAGAACAAGAACTTTGCCCTCTGCGGTTAATGAAAACCTCCAGTCACGAGGAGTTGATTGATCTCGTTAACAACAGGAGAGCATGCTGGGTAATTAATCACTGACACATGGGTGCACTGCGTGCTGATTGGTCCATTCCCCCCTACCCAATAGAGAGGAGCCACTTATACATGACCCTGACTGAGCCCGAGATGGATAACTAACTACTGTGTACTATAGTGCTTTCTCAGTTCCTCTTTCCTTGATTCCTTCTCAAAACACATTGGAGGAGAAGTCTCCTGTAGCTCAGTTGGTAGAGCATGGCGCTTGCAACACCAGGGTTGTGGGTTCGTTTCCCACGGGGGGCCAGTATGGAAATGTATGCACTCACTAACTGTAAGTCGCTCTGGATAAGAGCGTCTGCTAAAATGTAAATATAAAATGTTTTTATTTGAATGCTAAGCTAATGCAGTGTCACTATAGAAAGACTATACTGTAATACACTGGCGTAATGAATAGTGACCGAATAAAGAAAACAACAGTTTGTATAAAAGCATATCGTTGTATAGAAGCATATTGTAGTCCCGTGTGGCTCAGTTGGTAGAAAATGGCGCTTGCAACGCCCGGGTTGTGGGTTTGATTCCCACGGGGGACCAGTAAGAAAAAAAAAGCATGAAAATGGAAACACTGTATAATTCACTCTGGATAAGAGCGTCTGCTAAATGACTAAAATGTAAATATCAATCGCGAAGAATTCTTCCTGGAGAATGCAAGGAAATAGGAGCACATAATGTAGGAATTACTCTAGCCTTGATTTACCATCAAAGATCAACCACTTGAGAAAATGCCAGTGATTTTATGTGGGTGTTTCACTTCTGCCAAAAACGTGTGTGTGTGTGTGTGTGTGTGTGTGTGTGTGTGTGTGCGCGCTCCCTCCCTCAGATGCCCCCCCTTGTCCTCTTCTCTCTCTCTCTCTACCCCTCTTCTCTCTAACAAGCACAGATGGTTAGAGTGCAGAGTAGAGTCAAGCACAACATACAATGAGAGACATGCGGTTCACAACCCTGTCAGTGCGTTTTTTGGCAAGTCTTGACTCCCATTTCCACTCCCTCTCCTCTCTCGCTCACTCCCTCTCCTTCTCTCCTCTTGCTTTCTCTCTCCTCCTCATCCTCCTCTCAGCCTAACTCTGTCCACTCCCTCTCCTTCTCTCCTCTCGCTTTCTCTCTCCTCCTCAGCCTAACTCTGTCCCCATCCACTTCATGCTGATTCCTCCCTTGATTCCGTTTTCCATCACTCATCCCTCTTTTTCTCTCTCTGTCTATTCATCGGCATACTCTCTTTCATTCTCAAACTAACACCTTCTGTCATCTACAGTTTTTATTTCAAACACTTCCATTCTCTCTCTCTCTCTCTCTCTCTCTCGCTCTCTCTCTCTCTCTCTCTCTCTCTCTCTCTCTCTCTCTCTCGCGCTCTCTCTCTCGCGCTCTCTCTCTCTTAATTCAAATGGGATAGATTGGTAAGGCAGTATGGACACTGATGCCAAAAAGCACCAAAAAAAATCCCTCTCCCTCTCCCTTGTTCACCTCCTTTCATCTGCAATATCTCCTCTCTCTTTTTTTCCTCCTGTCATTTTGGTTTTCAACCGTTTCTCTTTTGCAATATGTAACATTTGATTCAAAACAATTTTCTCCAAACATTTTCCACTGCCCTAACCCTACCACACTTCTCTGAGAGAATAAATGCAACCAGCCAACTCTCCATTTCTGGGTCCATCTCTCATCTAACTGAATACACTTTTTGACTGGCATCAGCTGTACTGTCAGATTCATAGAAAGAGAAAGACAGAGGTAGAGAGAAAGTGAGTGTTACAGAGAGAGAGAGAGAGAGAGAGAGAGAGAGAGAGAGAGAGAGAGAGATAGAGTGGTCAAGGGAGATAGGGAGTGAGAGAGGCAGAGAGAGAGAGGAAGAGATAGGGAGAGGGAGTGAAGGAAAGAGAGAGACATTTCTAATTCAAAGAGACATGCAGTGTTTCCGTGGCAACGCGGTTTCCATCGAAACGGTCTTGCTAAAGACGCCATTAGTGTGACGAAATATCCACTTACACTCTGTTGCACTGTACGCACACAAACATAGAAACATTTTTACATGCATGCACACTAACAGACACGCGCACACACACGCTCCGTGTAATCACACACAGCCGAGCAATGACTAAAAAACACGAGGTGATCAACAATAGCAACATTTACAGAGCAATTACGTCTATTCTACATTACCTAATTATAGGAATGTTTTATGTGACATGGGGTTTGACCGCATGATGAATGGCAGTGGGTGGTAATGGCCCACAGCTGTCTGTCTGATGCTGGAGGGGGGTCTGGTGTGGGTCTAGAAAACTGTGTGTGTTTTCCTCTATGTACAACCAGCAAGACATAGGACTCTGGGAATGATTGTGAAATCACAATTCCATTAGAAGACTAGCCTGGACTCTGGCCCATTGTGTTGAAATATTATTAACAATTGCAACAACTGATGGCCACTAGATTATCTCCAACTGATCTCTGATTAAACCATCAATACGAGCTAAAATCACCCGCATAGCTGATCTCAATTGCAACCATCATCCAGCCCCGATTTACCGCTCCATGACGCGGATGTTGGGATTATCTTTTAGTCCCGATTGCAACCAACGGTTTTCAAGATGATTTCACCCTCTGGTGAGTTTTATTATCAGAACATTTTAATCTTGCTATTTGAGTAGACTAAGGGTGATTTATCTATTTGACAATCATTCCCTACAACTAAAATAAAGTATTTCATTACAATTTATGTAATCCATTAATAATTTTACTTGTCTTAATAAAACATGACAATTTCTCATCAAGAGGGTACAAGGAAATATTCCTGAACTGTACACATTTGACATTTGAAACTAAATTATGATTGTGTTGTATTTTGAATAAAATGATATTGTATTCTAATAAAGTTATACAAAGTTGCACAAATTATATTATAATTATGTATTTGTGTTCGTGGTTTGGCTGGTAGCGAAGAGTAACATTTCCTATGTTGTGTGGATAGAGGAGATTATTTATTTATTTGTAGAATTACAGTGGGGGGGGGGAAAGTATTTAGTCAGCCACCAATTGTGCAAGTTCTCATACTTAAAAAGATGAGAGAGGCCTGTAATTTTCATCATGCTTTGGGGCTGTTTTTCTGCAAAGGGACCAGGACGACTGATCCGTGTAAAGGAAAGAATGAATGGGGCCATGTATCGTGAGATTTTGAGTGATAACCTCCTTCCATCAGCAAGGGCATTGAAGATGAAACGTGGCTGGGTCTTTCAGCATGACAATGATCCCAAACACACCGCCCGGGCAACGAAGGAGTGGCTTCGTAAGAAACATTTCAAGGTCCTGGAGTGGCCTAGCCAGTCTCCAGATCTCAACCCCATAGAAAATCTTTTGAGGGAGTTGAAAGTCCGTGTTGCCCAGCGACAGCCCCAAAACATCACTGCTCTAGAGGAGATCTGCATGGAGGAATGGGCCAAAATACCAGCAACAGTGTGTGAAAACCTTGTGAAGACTTACAGAAAACGTTTGACCTGTGTCATTGCCAACAAAGGGTATATAACAAAGTATTGAGAAACTTTTGTTATTGACCAAATACTTGTTTTCCACCATAATTTGCAAATAAATTCATAAAAAATTCTACAATGTGATTTTCTGGATATTTTTTTCTCAATTTGTCTGTCATAGTTGACGTGTACCTATGATGAAAATTACAGGCCTCTTTCATCTTTTTAAGTGGGAGAACTTGCACAATTGGTGGCTGACTAAATACTTTTTTTCCCCACTGTATGTGATAACACTGAATTAACCTTTATATGTTCTTCCAGGACTACAAGACCAGTATAACTACTGTGACATATTGACATTATTGAAGAAACAATGTCTGAATTGGAAAGAAATGTGGTAGGGAGAGTCATTTCTTATTATTTGGAAGTCGTTATCCAAAGAAACAGACAATTACTATTTTCCATGCCATTTCCGCTGTTCTAGTATCAAGTTGGCGTAACAGCATCAGATCAGCTGGTCTGCTAGTTTTATTCTGCTGTTTTTTCATTGCAATCAGGGTTATTTTAGCTCGGAGCTCCATTTAACCTCCATTAGTAGCGTGTTAAGAAATTCAGCTGTAACCTGCTGTTAACATCTCAGTCGAATAGTCTTCCAATCTACAGTAACATCTCAGTCGAATAGTCTTCCAATCTACAGTAACATCTCAGTCGAATAGTCTTCTAATCTACAGTAACATCTCAGTCGAATAGTCTTCCAATCTACAGTAACATCTCAGTCGAATAGTCTTCCAATCTACAGTAACATCTCAGTCGAATAGTCTTCCCAATCTACAGTAAAATCTCAGTCGAATAGTCTTCCAATCTACAGTAACATCCTATAGTAGAAGTAGTAGAAGAAAGGAAAGAAGCTATATACTGTAGATATACACACAGCTACTGTACATCTCTATACGCTAGACAACTGTATTCTTTTTCATGCTATTGAAAAAGGGAAGGAAGTCGCATTCATTCCCACACAGTTTATTATATTTACAACAGCATCCTCCCGATATGGAAGGGGGGGGGGGGGGGGACACACACACACACACAAAAACAGTGAATCAACCGTACACAAGTCGTGCTTCCTTTGAAGGGTAAAAATATACTACTTTGAGACAGACAGACAGACAGACAGACAGACAGACAGACAGACAGACAGACAGACAGACAGACAGACAGACAGACAGACAGACAGACAGACAGACAGACAGACAGACAGACAGACAGGAAGGCAGGCAGGCAGACAGACAGACAGACAGACAGACAGACAGACAGACAGACAGACAGACAGACAGACAGGCAGGCAGCAGGCAGGCAGGCAGACAGACAGAGACAGACTGGCAGACAGGCAGACATGCAGGCCAGGCAGGCAGGGAGGCAGCAGGCAGACAGGCAGACAGAGACAGACAGGCAGACAGAGAGTCTGGCGCTCCCCCCTCCGAGTGTCTATTGAATAAACACGCTGTCTGTGACAACACACTACAGGGGCTAACAGCTGCACAGGCCACCTCTCTCACTGATCCGCACTAATGTACAGTCATCTACTCACGCTGGT